>NW_024962262.1:15298490-15321888 GCF_019238085.1 Lagopus leucura
TTCCCTTCCCTTCCCTTCCCTTCCCTTCCCTTCCCTTCCCTTCCCTTCCCTTCCCTTCCCATCGCACCCCGTCTCAGCCCGTCTCATTCAGCCCATCCCAGTGGCACTCACGGGCGGCAGGCCCTGCTCCACGTCTTCGGGCCCCGCTCGGGCGATGGGTACCTTCTCCGAGCCCTCGGCCATGGCTGCGGCAGCGGCTGCCCCAGGCTCTCCGCTCCCCGCCGGGCAGCACCGCCCCGGCCCGGCCCCCGCACCGCCCCTGCCCGGACAGAGAACGCTCCTCTCCCTCCGGGCCGCACCCCCGGGAGGAGGGGAGTGGGGATTTGGGGCCCAGGGGCAGCGTTGGAGAGAGGAGAGAGGGGGAGTGATGGAGGGGGAATGTCCATGCAGTGAGTACCGCGCTGGGCTGCTGTGGAGAGGTGCCCTTACAGACAGCCGTAGTAAAAACTGATTTATATATATATATATATAAATATAATAGCTTTTAAGCTACATTAACAAGCTTGCCAAAGAAATCAGCAGAGTGCATTTGGATTGAGGTGTGGGCGCAGCGCATTTGATGGCTGCCCCACGGAGCACCCCAACGTGGCACGGGCTGAGCTGCCACCAAGGCTCTGGGGACAAGCAGAGAATTGGGGGGGGGGGGGGGGGGGGGGAGAAAGTAATCTTTTGGTTTGAAATGGCCACAAGACCTCATTGCCCCCAGAGGCAGGTCTGACCGCTGGACTGGAAACCACTGTGAAGCAGCACAGAAGTCAGACGTGGCTCTCACCTGCCAAGCACTTTGCCTTTTCATGGTTGAGGAGCAAATTCCGGGGATACCTTAAGCCCAGCCCCATCTATCCTGTTGATTTCCATCATTAGCCATCAGATCCTGGTCAAAAATGAAAGGGCATGATTGCTGCTGAAAATAAACACAATCACAGCTCGTTAAATGCAAAGAGAAGCACTGTGCAACTTGCTAAAGTAGGGCACATTCTAGCCCGCTCCTGAATGACACACTGGTTGTAGGTTGGGGCTAATAATAAGATTATGATTCTCTTCATTAGCAAGTATTTTGTTACACCGCAATCTTGTGAATGGATATGTCTATCTTGGCAAAATGTGAGAATCCCAGCCTTTGATCTCAAACCTCCATTTCACGTCTCTGCTTTAGAAAGACAGATTTATTTTAAGGCCCCTGCGCTCATCTCTGGTGCAGAAACGTGCCAGGGAGGTTTGCCACGGAGCCCCCCATTAACCCTTGCTTTCATGCCATACCCTGTGCGCGTGCACGGAGCTGCTCGTGAGACTGCAGGGGGGCAACCCTTGCCGTTGTGATGGATGGGGTGGCAATGGGGCAAACAGGGCTGGGGGCAGATGCACACCCGTGCAAACAGACCCACATTCAGTCACCGCAGAGCCGGTGTTTGTAGGGCTGAGGACAAAAACGCAGCTCGCCTTTCACCAGCTGAATTCTTCCTTTGCAATGAAGATAACGCCGATAGTCGCGTCTGAGCGCCGTCTCCTCTCTAAATAACATGTGTGTGCTCAGCTGGATTAAGCCAACTTCTGAGGCTGGAAATCATAATAACAGTCTTTTACAGGACAGCTTTTCTGGTCGTCTGATACCATTATCCTCTGGGCTGAAAAGCATTCCAGAGTACTTGGAGAGCTGCAGTGAATGTGAGGTTGCTTAGCTGATAGCGCGGGCTTGTCTCAAGGAAGCACATTTTCTCATTATTTTCCACAGCTCTGAGAAAAGTTTAGAAGGGGAAATGGAAATATTAAAAATGAGAACACTTTGGTCCGGCTGCTCACTGCACCCTGCCTTTTGGTAAGTCTCTTCTGCTTCCTTATATGCTTTTATCTCCTTTTTCTAAGTGTCCCAAAAAGCTTTTTGAACTCCGCCATGGCCTGAGTGGAAATTCATGAGGCTGGGCACTTTCCCATACTTTTTTTTTACACCAGCACGGCCATAACTTGGTTAGTGACTCGGGTCCCAGCTACTCGATGTCTCTACTTGACCTCTCTTAAGAATAACCAGAATCCTCTGGAGGGAACAAATCCTACAGAAAAGAGAAAGGAGATGTTGGCTTTCATATTTAACCCATCACAACCTGAGGTTTTGGAGAAAGTTTAAGGATTCTTCCCTGCAATGGGGCCAACAGCTGAACTAACTGGTATGAACATCCTCACCAAGGTCCCTGTGGTAACCCAGGATGTAGCCCCCCCTTGAGGGCTCACTTTTCCTCCTTACCCCCTCACTCCATGCTGGCGTTGTGCTCCTTTCCTTGCCTAGTGTGGCAATGTGAAATGCCAGACACCAAAGCCACTGTTTGTTCTGTGCAGGGCTCTCGGAAAGCTCTCGGAAAACCAAACCAAACCAAGTCTCCTTTGCCATGAGACTCTGAGAGAAGCTGGCATCCCCCATTGCCCTGATTGGGCACGTCTCCAGCAAGACCACAGTGAAGGGATGCACAGAGATGCACTGGGGCGGAACCCTGCTCTCAGCTCACATCTTCCCCATCCATCCCACATATGGCCCATCACGCTTGGTTCCTCCTCACCCCAGGACACAAAAGGCAGATTTGTTTTTCCCCAGGGCCAGATTTCCTCTATCCATATGTCTTCATCATATTCTTCCTAATTTAGCCAGTGGCTGTGCCTTCTGTTTGCCTTGAATCAGAGAAATAAAATAAAAATAACTAGCTTTCATTATGTGCTTTCCTTCCTACCTTTAACAATGTGGTCTCTTTTGTAGCTATCCTCTGTAAATTGCTCGTAGGCTACTTCCTTTCCTAACCTCAAATCAGTGCTCCTGCTTTGGAGGTAGTTATTATCTTAAACAACTTAGTAGTGTCAATCTCCTTTCTTTTTCCCAGAGGCTTCTTTCCACTTTGATGAGAACTCCGATAATTTTCTTTTTGTTTCGTTGCAAAGGCCAAGCTTTATTTTCTCGTCCAAGAGCTCCCACGAATCAATTATATTTCTCTTTTCTGATCTGTGCACCATTCCACTAATAATTCCGTGATCTGACTCAAGCAAATACTTCCAATGAGATAACCTCAGAGTCATCTCCAGTGCCAGAATACTTTCCAGAAATACTGCCTCCTGAAACCCGCGTTTCACTCAGCCTTCTGAAAACACATGAAGCACCTTTATTATCTTTTTTTTTTTTTTTTGGCCTTTGTTACCTTTTTGGGATGTTTGTGTGGATTGGTTCCAGAAAGTATAATCACCTATTCATCTCTGCTCTGTCCTTTCATTTAGTTCCTTGCATCAGTAGCCCTGAGCCCAGGTCTGCCCTGAATGCATAGAATCATAGCATCATAGAACGGCTTGGGTTGGAAGGGACCTCAAGGATCACCAAGCTCACGGATCACAGGCAGGGCTGCCAACCTTCTTATCTAATCCTAGACCAGGCTGCCCAGGGCCCCATCCAACGTGGCCTTGAACACATCCAAGAAAGAGGCACCCACAACCTCTCTGGGCAGCCTGGTCCAGCTCCTCACCACTCTCACAGTAAAGAACTTCCCCCTGACATCCAACCTAAACCTTCCCTCCTTCAACTTAAAACCATTTCCCCTTGTCCTGCCATTATCTACCCTTGTAAAGAGTTGACTCCCCTCCTGTTTGAGGGCTCCCTTTGGGTACTGGAAGGCTGCAGTGAGGTCTCCCCACAGCCTTCCCTTCTCCAGGCCTTGTTTTCAAAAACCCACAGATGGTTCCTCTTTTCCTCATTGCCAGAAGCTGAGCAGGGAGCAATAAGGAAGAACAGTATAATTTCTGCTGGTAGACCCTCTTTAATTGGGAAAATGCATCTGTTATCCATGTATTAGCATGGAAAAGCATGGAACTGCTGTTGTCATGCCACTACAAACAGCAAATAGCAGCAGCAATAATAATAAACTTGGCTCAGTTAGGATCCTCGTGCTTGTCCAGTGTGGAGAGCTGAAGGGTGAAAATGCTTGAAGAACAGCGTGACAAAAGCCAGGGACCTTATTCCCTGCACAGCCCTATTTCCAAGGGCTTTTTCCATGACTCCATAGTCAGTGATTTCTGTGACATTCCCTAATTGTTAAAGGGCAAACTGTCAAATACTTTAAGCTCCACACTTTATGGCCTGTCTATATGGGGCCGCAGCACTGCATGGGGCAGAGCTGAGGAGCGTGAAACCAGACTAGCTGGAGGGGGGCAGAGGTGGCTTCCATGGCCTCGCCAGCAAGATATTTTCCTCTTGCTGACAATGTTGTGTTGCTGCCTTGAGGAGCTCACCTGCCCTTGCACAGGCTGAAAGAGGCAGCAATCACATCTCTAAAGAAATTTTGGGGTTGTTTGGGAGAAATAAAAGAGTTAATTTGCAGAAAGGTCTCACTTAGGTAAATCATCCACAGTATTATGCTACCTGAGGTGAACAGGACCACCTCTATCTTCCTCCCCTTGAGGTGCAAACGGTCTTGGTGTCCAAGAGAAGATGCTTAAGTTGCTTTCCTTGTCTCTGCCCGTGGAAAGCAGCCCCAGAGCTACATCGCCCAAAGCAAAATCCGTTCTTCATGGCTGGAAGCTGTTCTGTGGGGATGCTGGGCATCGGGCAAGCTTGGCCTGATGAAAGGAGCTTTGTTCCCTGATGCATGTGCTTGTTTGCTCTGAAGGAACGTGGCTTCCAGCTGCAGTAATGCTGGTTTTAGGAACAGAGGAGACTGATGAAGCCTCCACTCTGCGGTTGAGGTGCAGCCGGGTGGTCCCTCATGCAATGAATTAGTTAATGTGTGAAGAGACTGGAGGAAGGTGTAAAGTGCTGAGCATTTCTTTCTACTTCTTAGGATAATGTGTTTTAAAGATCAGCTTTGGGTTTGCCTGCGATGTGATTTGTTTAATTATTTAAGCCTGTTAGCATATTTTCCTCGGGGGATGGAAAATCCTCAGTGAAGGATCTTTACAGGAGAACAGAGATCTCTGTTATACGCTGAGGGGCTCACACCCAGCCGCCCGCATCGACCCCAGCATAGGGCATGGTGGAAAGGCTGTGCAAATACCACCTTCCTGACCCCAAAGGATGACTCACGACTACCTCTCCTCCAGAGCTACCAGATATCAGACACTAAAGGGCCCTCTGTAGGTTGTCTGGGATTGTGAGTGGTAGGCACTTGGTGTGGAGAAGGCTTTATAAGACAGCTCTCAACACCAGGCCCTCCCCAGCCCAAGCTTGGCTGGGTATGACTGCATGGGGCTGCAGTACTGCTGGGCATGTTAATGTTTCTGGAGGAGCTTTCTGATTCAGGAATCTCATCTCTGAGTGACTGCATGATGGAAAATTTCCAGATGAGGTGCTGAAAAGGTGTGGAAGCCAATGGCTCTGACATGGCAGTGGAGTGGATGGGATCCCATGTAATACTCTTGCTGTGCCTGAAAGCCATCTCTTATTCCACTGTACTAAGCCACTACATCAACATGTGCAAGGCTGACTTTCCACCAGACAAACCCAAAGGAATGGTGCCTCTCCTTTTCCTCAATTCCTCTCCTCTTCCTTGATGCCTCTCCTATTCCTTGCTACCTCCCCCATGAAGTCTCAGCTTAGCAGCTCCGGCTCTTCTATGAACCCAAGTCAACTTAAGAGGAAAAGATCTTGGTTGTTCTGAACTTTGAGAGCCACAACAGCATCTCACAGAATCAGACAAGTGGGCATGATTCCTCCTCAGCATCCTCTCATCTGCGAAATTATCTGCAGCACCTTTTGTTATCCACAGCACAAATCTAAGCTGCTGCTTAGATTTGCTCTGACGTTTAGTAGGAGAACCCCAGAGATCAGCACCGTTGATGCAGGCAGAGCCTGACATCCCAGTGACATTTGAGCTGGGGTTGCCACACATTCAAATCACTGTTGATTTTTATTTTGTGTTTACTCACTAAATCTGAACTCGAGGCTCAACTGCAGCCAGTTCCATGAGGTCCCCCCTTCAGCTGCTTTCACAACTGAGCAGAGAGAGGTGCAGAGAGGTCGAGAGCCCCAGGAAATCGTCTGTGGCCGTGCAGCTCATTAAGGGCTGAGCGCCGTGTCCCCATCCCTCTGCTCTGATCATCCTGCATGGCACAGCCTCATGGGGATGGCACTGAGGAAAGAAGAGTCGACAGCCTCATTTCATAGCTTGATTCGGAAAATCAAGCAAAGCCACTCTGCTGGACTACTGCTGAATCAGTCATCTTTGGTGCAGTTCCACACGGGGATTCCCAGCAATTTAACCAGAAGGCTGAACAATAAAATACATTAGGTCTGAACTGGCTAAGCAGAGGCAAGGCGGGAAGGAAGGCGTCTAATTGGAGAGGGTTCAGCAGGAGCCTACCCTGGGGACTCTGTCCCTTGAGATTAGGAGCTTGTTGACATCTGGGTTGCATGCCATTGCTGCCTTACCCTGCATCCCACCAGGGCTAATGGCAGGGAGGCAGAGAACAAAAGCCCTGCAACTCACACCAAAGGGAAGAGGAAGGTTTTCTGCTGTCAGCATATAGGCCCTTGGGAGAAAGGAGATGGCAGCTCCTACCCAGAGGCGTACAGTAGTGACTTTCGTGACTGGAGATAGGGAAATGCATTCTTCTGTCATTAGGGGTTGTCGGCAAGAGAGATTCCCTTCTGCCTTGTTCTATCCTGTCCTAAAGGCCCTTACAGAATCACAGAATCCTTAGAGTTGGAAAAGCCATCCGAAGGCCATCTAATCCAACTCCCCTGAAATGAACAAGGACATCTGGAAGTACATCAGGTGCTCAGAGCCCCATCCAGCCTTACCTTGAGTATCTCAAGGGATGGAGCATCCAACACAGTGCTTCACCACCCTTATTGTAAAAGGTTTTCTCTCTGTCTAGCCTAACTTTCTTGTAGTTTGAAACCATTTCCCCTTGTCTCAGGATGACTCCTTCATAGTACACAAGTGCCTTGGACATTTTGTGCATTCCCTGTTCTAGTGAAGCGTCCTCTTTGTCCAAGGTGCACCTACGTTTGTGCTGTGCCAGGGTCTGGAGAGAGCTCCTGCTTCTGCCTATGTCCCCTCCTGGCTGCAGGCAGTGACAAACCCTTGGCTGCTGCCAAGGACTGCCCAGCATAGATTCACGCACCTTTAAAAGGTGCACAAAACAGTCAGCAGCCAGAAGCAGGAGGGATTGCTAGGAATTTCTAGAGGAAAGGAAATAGACACCTGTTTCTTTCCCTCTAGAATTGACTAGTTCAGATGCAGGCCCACCACCTTTGGTGGTCAGCAGGCAGGTGATCAGCTTGTTGTCATCCCTCTGGCAGTTCATCAAGACAAAGCCAAGTTACCTACTTGCTCTTGTCCTCCTGCTTCTCCCTCCCGCTGCGATCCTACCAGAGCCTGTTGCTGATGCAGATGAAAAACAGAACATGGAGAAGTTAAAAAAATAAAAGCCTCCAAACATGACAGAGCCAAGGGACTGAATTAGACCTGTGCCGTGCAGCACACCATCCCTCTAAGCGAAGCGTGGAGCCTGACACAGTGCTCAACGCCTGCCTGAAACCCAACCACAGCTCTCAGCCTGTTTTGAAATCCACCCACAGCCTTACTTTCTACAAACTCAGGGAGAAAATGGCAAATTAATCCTTTTTTTTAAAAAGGATGAGCCGGTTTCTTGTCACTCCCTGCACAGCTCAGGATATGATAGCTCCTTCTGCATAAATACAGATTGTTTCTTTTCGCAACTTCTCTTTCATCAGACTGCTAGGAAGGCCTGGGGGTTGTTAGAAATGTGAAAGAAACTTGCTTCCCAATTAAGGTCAATCTCTTTTATCAGAGTCTTTGCATATAAACCTCAGTTTCAGAGGGATTTCTACAAACTCCATCCCCGTCTCTGACAAACCTGGAGATGCCCAAACCTCAGAAGGCGCGGGGAGGCGGCTGCCTTCCCTCCCAGCTTGCAGTGCAAAGCAGGGAGCTGATCTGTCATGATGACTGAGAACATGTCACAACAATCTGTTTGCGTTCTTCAGGAAATAAAAACATCTTTCTCTCCTGGAGCTGTAAGATAATTTGGAGATTTTGCAAGCTGACATGCAACCTGATTAAAATGACCTCGGGCCAACAGCTCTTCTCAAGCAGCTCGACAATTAAAGTCTAGACCTATCCGTAGCCCAGTTTTTTTTCCTCAAATCCCTTTCAGGGAGGAAAAAGTTCGGTGTTTTTATTTTTAAATCTACATATTTGGAATTTTTCCTTTACACTTCGCTTCTACTGCAGCAGGATGCGCTGAGGGGATCTCTATTTTTTCACATTTGGAGCAGATGAAACTTGCACACAGAAGCCCTGATTTCTTGCCTCTTGGAACAAATACACCGAATATCCAACCAAGGAAATAATACATGAATAAACTTGAGGACTATAGGAAATACCCAAGGCGCTTTGTGGCCTACATAAAGCTGCCCTCCCAGGTTCCTAGGCAAAAATGTTGTTGCCTTCAATTTCCCAGACTCGGTGGATATTTTTGCAGTGACCATCATATGGCTTAAATCACTCTTTTTTTTTTTTTTTGCTTCTCGTAATTAGCAAAGGAGAGAGATCAATTTATTAATCTGCTGAGTTTTGTGGAAGCAGGGATTTGTTAAGCAGTGAGCTGTGAAAAATAAATGGGCATCTCTTTGCAGAGTATTTCATGGAATCACAGAACCATTTGAGTTGGGAGAGACCCTTAAAGGCCATCACATCCAACTCCTCTGCAATGAACAGGGATGCCTACAGCTCGATTGGGTTGCTCTGGAAGACCACTGTCAGACCATGAGCAACCCCTCAACTTAATTAGGGCCACTAAAATGATCAGAGAGGGCTGAAGCACCTCCCCTGTGAAGAAAGGTTGAGGGAACTGGGCTTGGAGAAGACAAGGCTGTGGGAGACCTCACTGTGGCCTTCCAATACTTGAAGGTGAGTGTAAACAGGAGGGGGAACAGCTGTTTACAGGGATGAATAGTGATAGGACAAGGGGGAATAGATTTAAACTGAGACAGGGGAGGCTTAGGTTAGATATTAGGAGGAAGTTTTTCACACAGAGGGTGGTGACGCACTGGAACAGGTTGCCCAAGGAGGCTGTGGATGCCTCATCCCTGGAGGCATTCAAGGCCTGGATGGATGTGGCTCTGGGCAGCCTGGTCTGCTGGTTGGTGACCCTGCACATAGCAGGGGGTTGAAACTAGATGATCATTGTGGTCCTTTTCAACCCAGGCCATTCTGTCATTCTACGATTCTATGATTCTGTGATTCTGTGATTCTGTGATTAATTCACTAGTCTGGGGAGACTTGTTGACTTGATCATGAATATATTGATGATTTTTTTCTTTCAAAACCACTGCTGCAATCACTCATCTGAGGTAAATCTGGAGGAGACTTCTCTTCTGCTTTGTTGATTTGGCTTTTGCAACTGCTTTCTAGCTCATCAGCTGGCTAAACTGATTGACAGGTTGTGTTTTGGTATTGCCCTTCACAGTGTGACTATATCCCTTGAAGGCCTCTATTTATTAATTCTAGCCATATACGTTATTTAACTGCGTACTAAACTGGGCTAGCTTGCAGATTACCTTCTCAGCATCACCACAATACCCCATACAGTTCACATCACTTGCAGACCACAGGGCGGTGCGGAGTTCTTCTGGGCATTAGTGGCTTTACACGGGAGCCCATGTCCTTCTGCGCCTGTCCTTGAAGGCAAGAATTCCCCTCTGTGCAGCTGTGTGCCTGTATGATGTGGGTTCCTCACACCCTATTCTTGAGGTCTGGCTACAGAGGGAGTGTGGGAGGTATCTTCTGGGGGTACAGATCGTGGGGGTACAGGGGGGTATCTCCTAGGGATGCAGGGAACCTCAGATGGAGGTTGGAAGAGGTGGTGGTGGAGTCTTTGGGAGATGCCCCAGAGACATCTGCTGTATCCTCTTGTCCTGCTCTCCCCAATCCCCAGGGTGACCCTGGTACTGGTGGGACTTGTCTGTCCCCTAGCATACCTGTAAACCCTCCATTAAATGGAGAGCTTCACAGAAGAGAATCACAGGATCATAGAATCCTTTGAGTTGGAAGAATCATAGAATCCTTTGAGTTGGAATGTCACCTAGCCCAAGTCCCCTGCAATGAACCAGGGACACCTACAGCTCAATTAGGTGCTCAGAGCCCCATCCAGGCTGACCTTGAGTGTCTCCAGGGATACGGCACACACCAACCCTCTGTGCAACCCTTGCCAGTGCCTCACCACCCTGATTGTAAAACACTTCTTCCTTACGTCCAATCCAAATCTCCTCTCAGTTTGAAACCTTTTCCCCTTGTCCTGTCACAACAGACCCTGCTAAAGAGTTTGTCCCCCTCTTCCTTACAAGCCCCCCTTTAGATACCAAAATCTTGCAAGAAGTCACCATTTCCAGCTTTCAGGTTGGAGGACGCTGGATTCGTCGCGTCCATCTCTCGCTGCTCAGTTAAAAATCATCCTCCCCTACATTCCCCCACCCCTCCTCGGTTGTTCAGCGGTCGGACCTGCACCCCCACCTAGCGGCAGCCCCAGGGCAGGGGGCAGCGCCGCTCCTGGCTCTTGGCCACCGCCAGCAGCCACATCCATCCCGTGCTTCATTTGAAACGTGTGATTGTGGCACTTAGAGATGTGTTGCTGATGGGTCCAGAAGAAAGCAAACTCTGACTCGTGGAAGCAGAAAGAAACACATAGGCACGGCCTCTATGTTTTCTTGGGGGGAGTGAGGGGGGGTTGTGTTGGAGCAAATGTTCTCGGGGGCTAAGCGTGGTTGGGTTGAGTGGATGTGCTGTGATTAATTTGTGTGTGAGCTGCTGGTGACAAGGCGACTGCAGAGCTCCACCAGCTGCAGCTCCGGTGCAGCTTACCAGAGGAGGCAGCTCCCTCCACTATATCTCATTTATCATCATTGCTTCCAGTCCCGTTTTGTTCACGCCTTACATTTTTTGATTGTCTTGGATTAAACATTACCAGAGGAAATAATACTAATAGCCTTTCACTGCCAAAAAAAAAAAAAAAAAAAAAAAAAAAAAAAATCAACTTCTAAGGCATTTGTTATGGAAAGGATTATAATAAATTAAATGCTTAAACTAGTACTGTGCAAGCATTTTTGTCTTGGATCAAAATGTTTGCACTGGCTGTTTAAACATTTAATTTATTATAATGAGAAATATCATTGTAAAAATAAGCATGTTAATTAAACTTGAGTTTTGCAAATGTGAGTCATCCCATGTGGACACAGTATAATGAATATAGACAGGTAGAGTCTGCGTGCCCTTTTTTTTTTTCCCCCATTAAGGAAATGAACATTTACATCTTTAAACCCTGCAGCTATTAGTTATTTTTAATGAACTGTGTTGCCATTTCAAAGTTAAGCTCTATATATGATGCAATCAGATAGCGCTAGGTCAGGGAAGAACTTTACTAATTAAGTTGCAGAGAAGTTCTTTGCCGCAGATAATTGATTAAAGCTGTTAAATGGATGATCAGTTTAGGTGGTTAAATAAATAAAAATAAATAACTGCTAATAAAACCCAGGTCGTGTGAGGGTGGTAATATGATGCTGAACCCCGGCCATTCCAGGTCCAAAGCACCCACAGGTTTGTCAGCTATGCAGTGGCTCCCTGTTACCACCTGATGGAGAAGCGAGGGGCAGCGGGATCTCTACAAAGGCCTTCATAGAACCATGGAATTATAGGATGGCTTTAGGTTGAAAAGTGCCTTGAAGGTCACCAAGCTCCAAGCCCTCTGCCATGAGCACGGTTGCCACCCACTAAATCAGGCTGCCCATGGGCATTTGGGCAGTGATGGTTTGGTGCTGGTATGAGTGAGGGAAGATGGAGACAGGACGCTCTTTTCTTTTGAGACAATGTCACTGAAAGGAATTTTTCTGCCTTCTCGTGCCCCTGGTCTCTGGTGCATGCTAGTCTTGTCCTGCATTCATGGAATCATAGAAGCACAGAGGCTGGAAAAGATCACAAAGACCACCTGGTTCAACCATCAGCCTATCCCCACCATGCCCACCGAGCATGTCCCTTAGTGCACATCCACATGGTTCTTGAACACCTCCAGGGATGACGACCCCACCACCTCTCTGGGCAGCCTGTTTAGTGCATTACCACTCTTATTGAGAAGAAAATTCCCTTAATATCCAATCTTAACTTTCCCTGGAGCAACTGGAGACCATTCCCCCTAGTCCTGTCACAGTTATCTGGGAGAAGAGGTCAACACCCACCTCACCACAACCTCCCTTCAGGCTTTTATAGAGAGTGATAAGGTCTTCCCTAGCCTGCTCCAGACTGAACAACCCCATTGTATTGTACGGTCGTACGGTGCTATGGAACAAAAAACATTCGGATTTAGTTCCAGCTCTCTCACAGATGTGTTGTTTTGCCTTGAACAAATTCCTCAACATCCTGGGCCTTCGAAAAGTGCTCTGAGATACAGACCTGAAAGTGTCCAAGGTGGTGCTACCAAGGATTTCTGATCTCTTTTCATCGCACATCACCCAACCAGAGAAGGTCACAGCAGGCTGCCAGCCTGGGCTGAATCCCATTCCTGCAGTGGTCCAGCCTTCAGGTGAAGAAAGAGAAACATCTTTGGCAGAGCAGCAAAAGTAAACCCCATGGAGGGAAGAAAGTTGCTGCATACAATAAATCTGAATACTTTACTGGAGATAGTCCTCTAAAAACAGTGTGTGTCTGTAACCTCTAAACTGCTTATTTCCATACCGTGTGGGTCACTCTCTCCTGTACCACCAAAGGTTTGGTTTTTCTCTTCTTTTAGCATGTGAGTGGGAGAAGAGCTTTCTATATTAAGGCAGGAAGTGGTTGCCTGTTGTTACTCTTTTTTCGTGTGCCTCCTTATCCCCTTGACAATGTTTTTCAGGACTGTCCATCTTCTGGATGTATCTGAAGAAGTCACCCAGGAAGGCAGGAGGCATCCTTCACTTCTGGCCTGTAGCAAATTCACCCAGGTTGTACCAGCTGGATTGAGGCAGGGAGGAAATCCAGACTTTAAGTAGGGATCTCACATCTGGATGATGTAGTTACCTCAAAAGCATCCACATCCTTGAGCAGCATTTGATGATGCGGTCACTTCCCCGCCTTGCATGTGAGGCCATTGAGAGCCCTGAGAGTGATGGGGGTCCCACTTCCATAGACATCGTGGGCAAGGAGTGCCAAACTGTCTTTGTGCATCCATTGGGAAGGACAGCTGAGTGGAGGGATCCTTATGGGGGGAATCCAACTCTGGGGAGCTTCTCTAAAGCACCTTCCTAAATAAAGAACACCTGAAGACTTCGGCATATATGGAAGGAAGCAGCACTTCTCAGTCACCAATCACATTTTTGGTCTTTGGTAACACCTGGGGAGTGAGCTGGCTTTATCACTACTACTGCTCTGCTTTCAAAGCATCTAAGAGGAATGAGGCATTAAGACTGAAATTGCCTATAAACCTCCAGAGGTTTTACACTACATAGAGGTTGACCTTACTGTTGGCTGCTGCCCAAAAGCACAGCCCTGCCTTCCAGCAGCGGAGACTTCCCCTACATCACCCCCTCTCTGCCTTCTTCTGACATTCATCTGACCTCTGGGTGAGTTAATCTGCAGAAATCAGGCCAGTTTTGGTGCTTTTGTGCAGGCCTTCTGAACCTTCCCCAAAGCAGGAGAGCTGCCTGGGTGCTGGTGGCAAAGCAGCCATGGAAATACAGAGCTGGAGATGAAAACGATCCCTTCTGGTAACAGCATTCCCTTAGAGAGTCTGGCTGTCCTGGGAAACCCAGCCCAAGAACTGCAGCAGCCCAGGGTTAATTTCTGCATCCACATCTGAATTTCTGCTTCCACACGTGAGCCCATGTGCAAGGCAGGTGCTTAAACTACCTTTATATGCAAAGGCAAGGTGGTTGGTGCAGTTAGGGAGATTAGGGAGATTTTGATGTGGGAGATGAGCTGGACAGCCTCCTGCACACTCCTGCCCAGCTCTCCATTGTCTGTCATATAGGCACCTCATATGTAGACATCTCCATTTTGGACTGAAATGGCATGTCTGCTTGAGTTTTCAGCAATATTCCACCCTGATGTTTCTTTGCCTTCGGAGCTGGCCTAAGCCGCATTTTCCATGCATCTCCAGCACTTATTGAGGTGATGAGATTAAACCTCCCAGCCCAGAGCTCGAAGCTGCATCTACTCACAAGCCTGAGTGCTGCCATCCCAACTGCCTAGTAGCCCTGCAACTAGAGAGTGTGCTGCAGAAAGCAGAATGAGGCACCTCGTAGTGGTGGGCTCCATCAAACATTATTAAAGGCAGAACATCCTGTTGAAAGCAGTCAAGAGTCATAGGAGAGTCGTCCACAGTGCAACATCCCTGCTGCCTGAGGGAGGGATGGGAAGGAGCAGAATCTCCTCCATGACCTCTATGTTAGCCCCCACTTTAGGAGGAGATGATTAATGTCCCAGAATTGCCTCTTTCTTTCCACTGACTCAGTCATAGGTGGCTATCAGTGACTTCTGTGGGAGTCAGCTCAGAGTTAGAGCTGATGCCACACCATGCTTGGCATATATATGGAGTTACTGATCGATCTGCTTTAATTTCTGAAGTATGTGAGCAAAAACCTTAGTTACACTAACTGAAAAATAAAATACAAGAACTAGGGCATACTCAGTGAAAGAGCATCACCAAAGCCAACACTTGATTCGAGGGCCTCGCCTTGAGCTAAGCCTTGGGCTCCCATCTCCACTTGGTTGCACTTTGGATGACTTGTAGTGCTATCTGGGAGAGCCTGCAGACTTCGCCCACCTCATTTAGGCATCTAAATATTAAAGGAGCTTGAGCAGGCAAAAGGAAGTGCTGGTGCCTCAGTGGCTCATGCAAGATTCTCCATTGCTCCTCTCCAAGCTGTGATGTGAAGCTCTCAGGAAGAAGTCCCTTTAAGCCTGGGGGACCCTACATTTTACTCACAGAACCTGGGACCTCAGGCCTGCCAAACCTGGACTGTAGCTATCTGATGCTGAAGGCTGCTTTGGGAGCAGGTGGCTTTTTTCTCCTTCACTGAAACTGCTTGATGCTGAGATGGCCCCAACTCATTGTAAGACGGGAGGGACACTAAATCGTGCAGTAAGAGTGCACAGGGTCTATTGCAGACACCAGTGTGAGTTGGTCACTCCAACCCAAGGTGGGGAACTGCCCTTTGACAGCTGCTGCCTCCCACCCAGCAAGACCTGGGGACTTGCCTTGGAGGCATTGCAGTACATAACACAGAAGCACAGAATGGCTGAGTTGAAAAGGACCACAATGATCATCCAGTTCCATCCCCCCTGCTATGTGCAGAGCTGTCAACCACCAGACCAGGCTGCCCAGAGCCACATCCAGACTAGCCTTGAATGCCTCCAGGGCATCTGCAACCTCCTTGGGCAACCTGTTCCAGTGCATCACCACCCTCTGTGTGAAAAACTTCCTCCTAATATCCAACCTAAGCCTCCCCTGTCTCAGTTTAAATCCATTCCCCCTTGTCCTATCACTATTCAGACTTGACCATGAGGATCTAGCTTATCAGACTGCCCTCCCTTATTGGCAGAGAGCCTTTTCCTCTCCGCTTTAAGAGTTATGACTAATTACTTCCCATGCAGTCTCGCTGCTCTGAATCACTGTTGATTAGCCGGCAGAGAGGCTCCCAGCTCCCTTCTCAGCACCCACCCTTCAGCCTCAGCTCTAAATTTAACCAAGACAGCCCTCTTGGTTATTTAGATGCATCCTGACTTTTACTACCAGGTTTCCATCAATCACCAGAGCCTCTCATCCATTCTCCTGATTGTAAAAGCTGTATCACTGACATTGCATCCCAATCCAGTCTGGCATCAGCGTGATATCAATTCCCTTCAAACGTGTGCACTGACACTCTGCCCACCATCAATCTCCATGCAAAGTCTTTTATGAAGCCCCTGTTAAATCTCAGAGTATGTGCATGAAGACTTGGTCACACTCAGCTTGACAAAGCTGGTAGTCAGGGATGAGAGGGAATTTCTCTCTGTAAAGGAATACAGAAGCAGGATATTGTTTCCTGCTTATATGGTCTGATGAGACTTTGTTTATGTCTATGAAGCCTTATATTTTCTTTGTGAGTCACCCTTTCTCTATACACACTACACTAATTTGGCATATGATTGAAGAATTCATGACAAAACCAAAGCTTTGTCACATACAGATTTATAGATTATTGGTTTGTATGTGAAGTTACATATTCAACATAAAGATCCATTCTTTCTTTCAGAAAAGTCAGATCTATTATTAAACCTCCAATCTAAGTACTATCTCTGGTACAAGCATTTTTGAGCACATGCTTCACGTTCTTTCACCAAATGCTATTCCAAATGTGATTTCAGCAGAAGGATTTGAGATTTGGGATTGTGATTTCACTTGAGGATTTGAGGGGAGGGAATTTCAAAGCTGGGTATGATTACTTCGCTCGGGTCTTTGTCATTTGTAGAAAGAGGCAAAATATGTATCAGAGATGATCACAATGTAATAGACTTCTTTCTCTGCTTGATGTGCAAATGTAGTGTATAAATAGGTGCATGTACTCAAACACACTTCAACGCTTACACACTTCAGCACAGCTGCTTCAGTAGTGTATAAACCTACCAGTACATACCTATGCAGCTTTACCCCAACCAGTTCCAGCCCTATCAGAAAGCAAAGCATGCCAGTGGTTGCTGATATAAAGATATTTTTACATCATGAGCACTTCAGCTGACTGATGTAGCTTCACTGGAGTTAAACTGATTTCCACCAGCAAAGGGTCTGTCTGGAGGAGCTTACAGAGGCAGTGAGCAGCACACAGCTATCACACAGCTTTCCTTGTCCCCCATGTCCCAGCATTACCAACTCCAGAGCTGCATCTCCAGTGCAGGAGATGAGGAATGGGTGAGATAGGATGCAGCACTGCTCATGCTCCTCCCATTCATTTTTTTTTTTTTTTTTTTTCACAAAACTTCATTGACCTGTGAGGACTCAAAAGTCACGAAGCACAAAAACCACAGATAGATCCCTCCAACACATCACAAAACCTTTATTAGTGTTTATCAGTGACACAGATTACAGGAACCAAAGGCAATTAAATAACATTTAACTTCAAACTGACCACAGATTCAAGAGATACAAGTCACATTTGGCAAGGCAAACATCTCTGCACACTGCGTTGCTTGGGTTACTATTACACTATGAAAGAGGAATTTCCCTTACAAGATTCTACATACTCAGGATATTATTAATAATATTGTGTCTTTCAGACAATTCCTTTGGCAAGAATTCCCATTTTTTAAGCTTTTATTATATAAAAATATAACCAATTTTCATTATGTACAAACATTACATTACACACTGTACAGGTTAAAAACACTACAAAAATGGCAGGCCATGGGCAAACCAAACGCAAAGAAAACCATGTAGAAAACAAAGGAAAAAAAAAAAAATTAAATACTGCACATTTCATAAAAATTACATGAACTACAAACAATTTTTGTTGTTGCTGTTGTTTGCAAATACCAAACAGTACCGATGGGAAATCTTTCCCAACACCTTCATGTTTTAAGGCACATCTTGCATATTTACACATACAACACCGGGTCTGGTCAATAACTTAAAGGCTCCTGGGAGCAACCGAGTCGTGTGGATGGGGCCGGGGGGGTTATGCTTTCTCAGTGGCATCAGTCTGGGGGCCCAGGAATCTGGTTGAAGGGGCTGAGTAGAGGGGCACCCCGATCTCCTGGAGGTCAGGGAGCCGCGCGGGACGCGGAGGGGACAGCAGCGTGATCGTCCGGTCAAAGTCTCTGTGCAACACCTTCTCATAGACGCTCTGCAGCCCCACCGTCTTTGGCAGCTGGGCCTGGTAAAAGTTGTCCCTGCGGAGCGGGTCCCGGGGCAAGGATGTGCTTTTGCAGAAGGTGGAGAGAGGCGCTGGAGGATGGGGAGAGGGGTGAGGGTTGGCTCGGCCGCAGGAGGGGCTCCAGCAGCGGTCTGAGTGGCCCAGGATCTTGCACTCGGCTGTACAAGCCCACAGACCTAGAGAGGGAAGAAGGAACCTGTTGTTGCTGCAGACACAACCACCACTCGCAGCCCACAGCTATCAGTCATGAGAGGACAGCGTGCGGACGGCGGCGCTGGGAAGCGCTGCTCTGTGGCACGCTCAGGGAACTAGGGTTACATCATTTAGCTCACAGGATGAAATGAAAGGCTTTTGAAAAGAGGGGGTAAAACACACCCACAGCTCTAAAGTAATGCATTCAGTGCTCAGTGTGGGCAGAAGCCAGCACTTAACAGCCTGCTGGGAAGAGACCCATGCAGCTCTGGAGGCAAGTATCAGGTTTCCCTGCTCTGTGTGTGATGCATCCCTCCTAGCAGCACGCTGTCCATCTATCCAGCTGCACAGAGGGACACAGAGCACTGAGAACGGGATGCAGCCCTTACCGTTCTGCATGTGTGTGATGAGGTCCTTCTTCAGGGCATCCCCGCTGATGTCCGAGTCACTGTCGTTGAAATCGCTGTCGCCTTTGCCGCTGTCCTTGCCGCTGAACTTCTCTGCCTCCCGGCCCGAGATGGTATTGAAGGAATGCCCCTTCCAAATGGCCACGGGGGGAGCAGGCTCTTTGCCGAAGCTTGGAGTGGCAGTGAAACCCTGCTGGGGTGGGGGAAGTAGTAAAGGGTCAATTAGCATCATAACTGCATCCCTGTGATTTACACCCTGCGATCCTCCCCTTCTACCCTCTGCTTTCCAGGATGCACAGGACCTTACCTCACCGCCGGCTCCTCTGAGTCGCTTCTGACCCTCATAGAGGCAGGTGCTGTCGCTGCTGCTCTCTGCAGTGGAGATCTCCTCAGCTGCTGGAGAAGGGTCAGGGCCGCTGAAAGAGGTTTTACTGGGGAAGGTTCGTACCTCGAACACGTTTCCCCTCTGGCTGCTGTCCTCCTGCCGACCCTTTTCCAGGTGGGAGATGTCGATCTGCTCCTTCAGGGGACTGTTGTTTTTGATCTCATTCCCTTTCTTGCGCCTGTTGCAGGTGGTGGCAATGGTGATGATGGCCACCAGGAGGAGGGTGCAGCTGCCCGCCAGGACGATGATCACAATCAGAGGAATGTCCCACTGCAAGGCCTTCCCTTGCCAGGAGCTGGGCTTGGCTACCTCCTGGATGCTGGAAGGAGCAGTGGCGGTCACCAGAAAGTTGACAGTGGCAGTTGTGGCCAGAGGGGGCCTCCCATTGTCTGTGACAGTGAGGATGACCTTGAACAGCTGCCCCAGCTCTTCAGAGAGGTCGCCCCTCAGCACGATATCTCCAGTGCTTGGGTTGATGGCAAAAAGGTCCTGCTGGGGTTCTTCCAGGAAGGCAAAGGTAAGCTCAGCGTTGGCCCCGTCATCTGCATCGCGAGCTTTGATCTGGGCCACCAAGGCATCACGGGAGGTCTTGCTGGAGACACTGATTTCCACCGACCCATTGGTGAGCACGGGGTGGATGATGATTGGAGGGTTGTCGTTCTGGTCCACCATCCTCACTTTGACAAGCGTGCTGCTGGAGAGCTGTGGGGAGCCTCCATCAGTGGCCTGGATCCTCAGGTCAAGCTGCTTGAGGATCTCATAGTTGAACGTTCTCAAGGCATAGATGGCTCCAGTGGCAGGGTCAACTGAGACGTAGGTAGAGATCGGGGCCCCCATGACTTGGGTCTCCAGCAGCCGATAGGTGACCTTCCCATTGTGGCCAAGATCAGGGTCACGGGCCACTACAGTGGTGATGTAGGCACCTGGCGGGTTGTTCTCTGGCACAGCCACCTCATAGAGGGGCTTGGCAAAGAGCGGCGCGTTGTCGTTCTCGTCGCTCACCCGCACCGTGTACTGGCGGACGGTCTTGAAGGGTGGGGAGCCCAGGTCCTCGGCCACCACAGTGAGATTGTACTCAGGGATGCGCTCGCGATCCAGTGCTGCTGTGGTGACTATCATGTAGCTGTCCTCGTAAGCCCGCTGCAACGCAAAGTGGTCGTGGCCTCGCAGGCTGCAGCGCACCTGCCCGTTGGTGCCAGAGTCGCGGTCAGAAGCGCTGACGAGGGCCACGAAGCTCTCACTGGCAGCTGCCTCGCTGACGTAAGCCACGCCGGCGGCACTGCCAGCACCACGCAGGGCGCTGATGCTGATGCGCGGCGCGTTGTCGTTGACGTCGGTAAGGCGCACTACCACGGTGCAGGTGGCCGCCCTGGGGCTGGCACCGCGATCCTGGGCCCGCACGTCCAGCTCATAAGTGCGAGTACGCTCGTAGTCCACAGCGGCTTCCAGAGTCAGGCGGCCAGAACGCGGGTCGAGGCGGAAGAGCCGCCGCGCCTCAGGGGGCACCTGACTGCCAAAAGCATAGACGACCTCTCCGTTGGGGCCCTCGTCGGGGTCCTCGGCATCCAGGTCAAGTAGCAGGGAGCCAGGCGGCGCATCTTCGGGCAGTTCCACTGTCACAGAGCTCTGGGCGAAAGTGGGGCTGTTGTCGTTGGCATCAAGGACGCGGACATGCACAGTGGCTGTGCCTGAGCGTGCAGGGCTGCCGCCGTCCTTGGCCACCAGCTCCAGGGTGTAGGAAGGCTGGCGCTCGCGGTCCAGCTCCTGCAGCAGCACCAGATCCGCACAACGCGCTCCGTCCGCCCGCGTCTGCGCCTCCACACCGAAGTGGCTGTTGAGGGAGACTTGGAAGCTCTGGATGGAGTTGGAGCCCACGTCCTCGTCCACGGCCACCTCCAGTGGGAGGCGAGTGCCAGGAGCAGCGCTCTCGGACACCTCCAGCGCCATCTGGGCACGGGGGAAGCGGGGCGCGTTGTCGTTGATGTCGCGCACCTCCAGCTCCACGTGCACCAGGCGGTAGCGCTCCCTCCAGCAGCTCACCACGTCGAAGGCCAGCACGCACTGCGGAGCCTGCCCGCAAAGCCGCTCCCGGTCCAGCCCCGCCTCGCCGATGCTCAGCTGCCCGTCCTCCTCCCGCACCCGCACCAGCGAGCTGTTGCTGAACTGCCTCATCAGTCGGAAGCTCATCTCCCCCGGAGCTTTCACCGGCATCTCGTCGGCCAGCGTGCCGATTACCGTGCCCGGCGCCCCTTCCTCGTCGGTGCGATAGCGCACCGTCTTGCAGCGGGACAGGGCCAGCAGGCAGCCGGCGGCCAGCAGCCGCAGGGGGCTCATGGCACCTGCGCGGGACTGACAGAAGGGACGCGGCGCGGGGACTGCGCGCAACACCTCACAACCTCAACCGCCGTCTGCGCCCGTCCGCGCCTCAGCGCCGCCTTTAATAGACGGCGTATGCAAATGAGGCGGCGGCGGAGCCAATGGGAAGCGGGCGGCTCCCGACAATCCTCTCAGCCGGGGCGGCTCAGGCAGCCGGCGGGAGCGGGGCGCGAGGGGCGCCCGCCTTTGTCTCCTTTAAGTCCCCAGGCCTGGGGGGGAGCTTCTCGCTTTTTTTATACCTTTCCTTTTTTTTCCCCTCTTCTTCCTCACTTTTTTTCAAACGCTTTTTTTTCCTTTCTTTCCTTTTTTTTTCCCCCCTCCTTTTTCACCTTTTTTCCCTCCGGGTTTGGCAAAGGGGAGCGGCAGGGTTCGTGCATGCCGTGCTGCGCTCTCACCCCGCGGCCGGACAGGGGCCGTGCCCGGCTGATCCGCGGGGGGGGGGTCCGGCATCCCTTCACCCCCGCACCCGCAGCGCCGTGTTCCTCGCGTGAGAGCCTGTGATCAGCGCCGTAAGTCGCCTTTCAGGAGCTGTCCCCGCATGCGTTAGTATGCATGTCACCGCCCGGGTTTCTTAAGCCTGGGGCACTAGCAGGCGAAAGGAAAGGAAAAAAAAAAAAAAAAAAAAAAAAAAAAAAAAAGGGGGAAAAAAAAAAAAAAAAAAGTTCCAAATAGGATTTAGCATAAGCTTGAGGAGATTTGGAAAGGTTTCAAAGATCAGGCTGTATCAAAGGCTTATGAAGCCCTCGTTAGCTGTAGAAATATAATAGCATGGCAGGCTATCCCATTTGAGGAACCAATGTCTGTATTATTTCACTGTGACAGGCTAAAGGGAGAGAAAGTTGAACAGTTTCCACAGAGGAGTTGGACTAAGTTGAATATAATGAGCAAACGCCACATGTATCCATTATGTCCCTCTATTCATTCCCAATCACTGCCATAACTCTTTGACTAAACGATGATGAGCGCTGAATTACACACAATGCCCGGCTCATATTAAAATACATTTAAGACCGATCCCTCCTGGTGCCCTGTTACGCCTATTCACGGGATTTTCTTTTTGTCCTAATAGGGCCTCTCTGGGAAGCAACACCAGCCTCGTTCCAGAAGAACAAAATAACAGCGTGAGGCTGAAACCTGGCACGGACCGGGGGAACGCGGCCATCTGCCCCGCACCGCACGGAGCCCCGCGGCCGCGGAGCGGGCGGAGGGCGCAGAGCTCCAGTGCCGCCCTCCTCCTTCTCCTCTCCTCCCTCCTTCTCTCCTTTCCCGATTGAAAGGAGAAAGGCAGAAGAGCACGAATGGGTGCCCTCCCCACGCTGAGTTGCTGGGGCTCTGGCGCTCCGGGGTACCCATGGAGCCTTTCGCCTGCGCAGGGCGCTGCGCTTGTTTTTGCGAGTGTTTTTGCGCGTGTTTTTGCGCAAGAGCTGTGCTGAGCGTTGCGCGGGGCGCTGCGCGGAGCACTGCGGGTGTTTTTGCTCGAGGTGTTACGCGGGGAGCTGCGCGTGTTTTGCGCGTTTTTTTTTTTCTTTTTGTTTTTTTTTTTTTTTTTTTTTTTTTGCGCGGGGCGGCACGCGAGCGCAGCGGGCGCGGGCGGCGGCGGCTTGCCCGCAGCGGCGGCTTATGGAAATGGGATTTAAATAGCGCATCAGCGCTCGCTGCGGGGATAGGAGGGAGCGGGGTGAAGGGGGGGAGACGCGCAGTGCCACCGACAAAAGCTCCCCTAGCTCCTGGTTTCTAAAGGCTCCGCGCAACGCTGCGCTGCGCTCCTGCACGTAGGAGCTCCGCAGACGGCTGTCGGGGTGGACAAGGAGCAGCTTTGGACCGGACCGGATTGTGCCGTGTCGGACCGGGGGCTGCGCGTATGGGAACGGGACCGCCGGGCAGTAGCGGGCAGCGGGCAGCGAGGCGGCCCCTCGCGTGTAACAGGATTATCGTGGCCATTTCAAGTTCCATGCAGCATGTAATTTATTTTTAATTAGGATTAAGATCGAGAAGGGAAGGAGACCAGACCGTGTCCCCCTCCCCTCCCGCCCCCACATCCCCCGTCCCCGTGAAGGCACGGCTGTGGCTGTTCCAAGATTCCTAAAAAAATCAATCAATCAATACAACGGCCCCGCGTTCGCCTCCCACACGCTTTGCAGGAGAAAAGGGTGCAAAGAAATGTATTTTCAATGT